>NC_057797.1:543638774-543651330 GCF_018294505.1 Triticum aestivum | reverse complement strand
GCCCACGCCTGCCCCAGCGCCCCGCCTCCTCGCTGGTGTTCGCCGTCCGCGCCGCCCGTGCCCACCTCCAGCGGTCGGAATCCCGCCGCTCCGCCGCCTGAGCTTCCCCGGCCACCCAGCTCGCCGTTCGCCGCCGCTCGGTCCACGAGCGCATCCCGCACCGAGATCGCCGCCCCGTGCCTCGCCGGAGCGCCCCTGCCTCGTCGCCTTAGCCCCGGCCACCGCCACCGACCTCGCCATCGCCATCGCCATCGCCGGCGAGCTCCCGTGCCGCCTCCTCCATCGCCGATCGCCGTCCCGTCGCCGGATCCGACCGGTTGGACGAGATCCACCGGTCCAGCGAACCAAACGGCCCCTCCCGATCCGGATCCGTGCCGTCCCGCTTCTCTCCGTCCCGCGTTGACTTTCGCGGAGGTATAATTTCACTAAGTCCCCGAAATTCCCAGATTCACATGCCCATGTTCATCGTGCCATAATTCATCATACGTAGCTCCGTTTTGGGTGTGTAGCATATCAAAATGTTCGCCTCAAAGAGCTCATCATTTCATCCCATTGCATCATTTTCTTTTGGGTTCATCTTGATGCCCGAAATGCTATTGGAAGAGTGCTATTTGGGATAATTGTCAGATCTGCTGCTCCAATTAGATATTTGTCATTTTTGCCATAATTATTGTGTGCATGATATGCCCCTGAGCTCTACATGTATTTTGTTATATGTCTTGCCATCTTTCCAGAGGTGCAACCCATGTATTTTTGTGATGTGTGTGGTGACTAGCACAAGCTTGCGAAGTGGTGCATTCGTTAATGCTGATTTCAGGGACTCAGCTATTCCACTAAGTCCTTGATTTGTTTATTTCAATATGTCATATGTTCATGTTGTTTCCTAGTGATACGTGCCTCTTTTGAGGATGATCAGTAAGGATGATTTGTTAATCTTATAGTGCTCTATCCATCCATGTCTTTGTTTGCAATTATGGAGCAACCTAGCTTGAGTCAATCGAGCTCTACTTTTGCTATTTCGTGAAACTGGGCAGATTGTCTACTTGTTAGCGATTTTGCCGAGGATGTTGTAGTTGATCCGTGCATGCTATGTTATTGTTCTTGCCATGTCTAGCTTGCATAAGTTGTATTATTGATGGGTGTATGCTTAGTTTGTCATGCCATACTCTGTAGTGAGTGCATCGAGCTCGTAAACATGCCTACTTGATATCTGATTTGCATGCTCCAGTTTTTCACTAAGTCTGATATCTGATTATGTTTTTTTGCCATGTTCACATGCTTGCAAATGTATTTTCTGATCCCTTTTGGCTCAAGGTCACTAAGGGACTTTTGTTAAGCTCTTTGAGTAGCTCTATGCCATGCTTTACTTTGCGATGTTAAGGCCCTGTAGCTTATAGTTATCATGCTCCAAAGTGTGCTACCTGATCTGAAATTCCAAACAAGTGTTAATTTCACTAAGTCTGAAATCTGTTTACCAAATGCACTTTTGCCATGCTTATTTGAACTTGTTAATGGATGATTTGACCGTAGCTCAGTGTTCCTATTTTGTTAAGCATCATGAATGGATCCCTATCATGCATTTTGTTGCCATGTTTGAGTGCTGTAGCTTGTTTAACTTGTTGCATTTATAGGGCTACTTGCTGTTTATCGCAGACCGGTGCCATATTTGTTTTGCTTTCCATTTCCAAACCGTGTCTCCCATTCCGGTGTCCTTCATATCGATTTCAACCGAAATCACCTCACCTTTCCAGTGGCACACTTGGATTTCCAAGTTGAGGCCAGGTAAATTCATTCCCTCATGCATATGCATCGCATACCGCATCCCGCATATCATACCATGTTCATGTGTTGGTTGTTTACTATGTTGTGTGCTTCTTTCCGGTGTTGCTTCTTCGGGTTGGTTCCGGTAACGTCGTGTTGTGAGGATTCGTTCGACTATGTCCGTTTGTCTTCTTCATGGGCTCGTTCTTCTTCCTTGCGGGATTTCAGGCAAGATGACCATACCCTCGAAATCACTTCTATCTTTGCTTGCTAGTTGCTCGCTCTTTTGCTATGCCTATGCTGCGATACCTACCACTTGCTTATCATGCCTCCTATATTGTTGAACCAAGCCTCTAACCCACCTTGTCCTAGCAAACCGTTGTTTGGCTATGTTACTGCTTTGCTCAGCCCCTCTTATAGCATTGTTAGTTGCAGGTGAAGATTGAAGTTTGTTCCTTGTTGGAACATGGAGATGTTGTTCCTTGTTGGAACATGTTTACTTGTTGGGATATCACAATATATCTTATTTAATTACATCTATATACTTGGAATAGGGTGGAAGGCTCGGCCTTATGCCTGGTGTTTTGTTCCACTCTTGCCGCCCTAGTTTCCGTCATATCGGTGTTATGTTCCCGGATTTTGCGTTCCTTACGCGGTTAGGTATAATGGGAACCCCTTGACAGTTCGCTTTGAATAAAACTCCTCCAGCAAGGCCCAACCTTGGTTTTACCATTCGCCACCTAGCCTCTTTTTCCCTTGGGTTAGGCCAGCCCAAGGGTCATCTTTATTTTAACACCCCGGGCCAGTGCTTGTCTAAGCACTACTAGGAAAAGGCATGCTAGTGGCGCACCGAATTTGCCTTCTAATGGCGCACTACCGGTGCGCCACTGGCATCACGCCATTAGAATTAAATTCTAATGGCGCACCACCGGTGCGCCATTAGTATCTGGTGTTCTAATGGCGCACCACGTAGTGCGCCATTAGTATAGCATGCAGTGCGCCATTAGAATGCCTCCCAGGAGGCCATATGTACCCATGTGCTTTGGCATTCTAATGGCGCACCAGTAGTTAATGCGCCATTAGTGTGATGATCACAGTGCGCCATTAGTGTCTTGTGTGGTGCGCCATTAGTATGAATGTTAGGTTTTAATTTTTTTTGCTTTTCTGATTTTTGCACAGGTTACAAAATATATTATTGCACAGAATATAGACAGCAGCACACAACAACATCAGATTCATCGAATATAATAGAAGATTAGTCTCCGAATACAATTCATCATATTAGTCTCCGAATTCAAAAGATCGAACAAAGATAAAACATTACAAGTCTCAAGACCGCGAGTATCGAGTTTGCCTTCACATTACAAGTCGATATCGATCATCTAAACTACCATCACATAGAAGAGAGTTGTGGTCATCACGATGAGCATCATCGCGATCAAACTGGTCTTCATCCGGTTCCTCCAACGCTCCCTCCCCTCTCCCTCTAGATAGCGGGCGTATCTACATTCGGCCTCCGCCCTAGTGGTGTACCCTTTGTAACTGTTACCGCTGAAACGGTGAACCTGTCTCCGACACTCCTCCCAGTCGTCGTAGACTCCGGGAACCTTACCCTTGTACACGACATACGACGGCATCTCTATGCACAAGCCAAACAACAAACAATACATAAGCAATATGTAAGTATGCAACAAAAGGATCAGAAGAGAAAAGCAAGACATTAATAGCACGATTCATGGTCCTACTAATAAATAGCATCGATTACATCTAAGTTGGACGACTGTCCAAACCAAAGAGACATACGAATTCATTAAAGTATAATTACAACATGAGCCAATCAATGTTTCAGAACTACACATCACTACTTTCAACTCGACTCATCAGACAGGAACGTGGATGAAGCCGCCGTCTGTCGTGATGGTCATGAAATCATGGTCGTTGTCACCCTGCATTTGTAGCATTTCATCTATCTCACTGTTGGACGGTTGATATCTGAGGAAGAACTGCCCCGAGGTATGAAGGACATCTTGATGGATGATGTCCGCAAACTCCGCCTGGATGCGAAAGAATTCTTGTCCGAGGTCCGCGTCCTGGACTGCCGACAAGCTCGCGGCCCAATCTTTGAGATTATCTGGTAGCAGAAGTTGATGATGGTCCCTTACGATCGCCCGCATGTGATGGAGGGCATAGTAGGCATCCTTCTGACCGCCAGGCGGCTGCTTGACGCAGCAGAACTTCGTATTGTGTGAGAACATGTGCTTGCCATACTTACGAACTGCCCTGGTGAAGGTGCCTCCAGATTTGGCGTAGGCGGGGAGAACATCATCAAGAACTTTCTTGACATTTGTGTAGTCTATCTTGGAGTTACGGTTCGGGTCTAAATACGTGGCCATGGAATATTTCGGGCTTAAGAGGATGAGTGTGCAATATGTGTCACTGCACAGAACACGGAATGTTAGAAAAAAAAGAACGATCAAAATCTAAGAAATCATATGTTACGGGGCGGTTAAGGGATGACTTACTCGGGAAAGTAAGCCACAAGGAAGTTATCCTTATCTGGGTTTGCCAGAATGACGCCTTCAAGGTGTGAACTCGCAACTTGGCGGTCCCCAGCGCTGCTCAAGTGCTTGGCACGCATGTAGAAGGGGTCGACTATCATGATGTCCGGGGTCTTGTCTCTAATGATCTGCATCTCCATACTCAGCGAAAACAGCCGAACAAAGGTGTAGTGCAGCGGATGAAGGTTAAACATAGCAAAGATGTCATCAAACCGCAGGACGATCGTACCCCCGATGTCTCCATCCACAAAGCCCTTGCCCTCTGGCACCTTGGCCACGAAAACCGGGTATGCCACATCCTTCTCTCTGAGACGCCGCTTCTCCAAAGAAAGAACACTGTCGTGCAGACTCCGCATAGCACCGGTTGCAGCATTCAGCATATTTGGCAGTAGCATCGCCCTACCCGCCACATGCACCCTTTTCGGGGTTCGGTTTCACCATCGAACAGATCCTTGCCTTTCCTCCACGGGTCATCGTCGCAAAGCCACCTTCGATGTCCCATGAACACGGTTTTCGAAGACCCGGGATCTCTATCTAGCTGGCGATACGTTGTGTCATCCATGCACCTTACGCATCCAGAAAATCCGTGGACTACCTGCCCCGCGAGATATCCATAACCGAGATAGTCGTGCACCGTCGTGAGTAGTGCGGCTCTCATAGGGAAATATTCTTTCTCTGCAGCGTCCCATGTATTGGCTGGCGTTTTCCACAGCGTGTCTAGCTCCTCCTTCAGCAGCCCTAGATACAGATTGATGTCGTTCCCTGGTTGTTTCGGCCCTTCAATTAGCATACTCATGTGAATGTACTTCCTCTTCATGCACAACCAGGGGGAAGGTTGTACATCCACACAAACACAGGCCAGGTGCTATGTGTGCTTCTCTGGCTGCCAAACGGATTGACTCCATCGGTGCTCGCGCCAAGCACGATGTTCCTTGGATCCTTCCCAAATTCCGGGTATTCGAAGTTCAACGCTTGCCACTGGCTCGCATCCTTAGGGTGACTCAGCATCTTGTCTTTTTTATTTATCTCCGGATCATTTCCGTCATCTTCCCGCTTCTTCTCCTCCCTATCCGCGTGCCAACGTAGGAGCTTTGCTACCTTAGGGTCCGCGAAATACCGCTGCAGACGAGGAGTGATCGGAAAGTACCACACCGATTTTCGAGGAGCTTTCTTCCTATTCTTGTATCGAGTGACGCCGCACACCGGACATATGGTAGACTCTGCGTGCTCGTCCCGATAAATGATACAATTGTTCATGCACACATGGTATTTCACGTGCGGTATATCCAGAGGACACACGATTTTCTTCGCCTCCTCGAAACTGGTCGGGCACTTGTTCCCCTTGGGAAGACGTTCGTGCCAGAATGACATGTTCTCGTCGAAGCATGCGTCGGTCATTTTGTGTTTTACCTTCATCTCCAGAGCCATGAGCGTTACTTTCAGGCGGGTATCCTCGGGCCTGCATCCTTCATACAATGGAGTAACCACGTCTATCTCCAGTTGATCCAGCTTGGCTTTCTCTCAGGCGGCAGCTCTTGCGTTATCCGTCTGCTTGAGAAGCAGCTCTTGAATATGAGGGTCCTGCACCCAGCCTCCATCGTCGTCTGCTCCGGCATCTTCATCTTCATGATCATGCCCTTCGTCTTGATCTTCCTCATCATCATGTACGACATCTTCTACATGATAACTATGTACAGCATCACCGTCGTGATCATGTCCTGGAGATTCTTTGTCTTCTCGCCCGCCCTCGCCGCGGTGGTACTTGTCTTGTTGCCCTTCCTCATTTCTTGCCCGGCCCCCATGGACGACTTCATAGTCATCTTCATCACCTTGCCACTGATAGCCATCCATGAAACCACGCAAGAGCAGGTGGTCCCACACCTGCCCGGAATTCGGGTCCGCAATAAGGCTCTTCAGCTTGCATCTTCGACACGGACATCTTATCTCCGTCTCGTTCTTTTGAAGCATCTCGGCCTTCGCGGAGCTCAAAAACCTATTTACGATGCCTTCAGTCATCGTGCGGACCAGGGTCGCCTGCGGGGTAGAGCAAAACGATATTTTAGAACCAAGAAAAAATTTGGCATGACCTTCCCTAAAAATAGGACCAAAAAGAATGCATAGTGCCAAAATTCTCACCAAAACGGAAATGAATCAAAACATTCCGGCAAAATATTGGCAACAATCGCATTTCAAATACCGGTACCTTCAAACACAAACATATATGCAACACCACAAACACATGCAACACCACAAACATACATAGATCTAGCTAGGCCACAAAAAGTGCATGTGCACTTTGTTGGAGCGAGCTAGGGAGAAAAAAAGTAGATCTACATCATGAAGATAGCTTTCCCCTTACTTACCTATCAAAAAAGGTAATTTCACCACTTAATTTTGATGAATCTATGGTGGAAATGAGGTGAGGAGGAGGAGATGGCCGAAATCTTGGAGAAGGAGGTGGAGGGAATGAAGTGGGGAAAGTGAGTGGGTAGGTGTGGGGCTATCCAAAATATCTTGTTGGGGTCCCAGGTTACTAATGGCGCACCACCAGCAAATGCGCCATTAGCACCATTAGTAGTTTTGCAAAAAAAGTAAATAAATAAATAAATATATATATATATACTAATGGCACACCGGGTAATAGTGCGCCATTACTAGTTTAAACTAGTAATGGCGCACTGCGAAACGATGCACCATTAGTAGTTTTGCAAAAAAAGAATAATTTTTTTTACAGTAATGGCGCACTGTTTGCTTGGTGCGCCATTACTACTTAGAACTAGTAATGGCGCACTTCGACCTGATGCGCCATTAGTATGTATGGAAAAATGGAAAAAAATAATAATTTAATACTAGTGGTGCACCCTGTTTCTGGTGTGCCATTAGTGTCTTCCACACTAATGGCGCATCACCAACCGGTGCGCCATTAGTATATAGTAGTGGCGCACTTCTTCCATGGTGCGCCATTAGTATCAATCCTATCTATAGCCCTTTTCCTAGTAGTAAAGTGTTCGTCCGAACTGAGTAGACTGCGGGGCCACCTCGGGGAAACTTGAGGGCTGGTTTTACTCGTGGGATGTCTCATCCGGTGTTGCCCTGAGAACGAGATATGTGCAGCTCCCATCAGGATGTCGGCGCATCGGGCGGCTTTGCTGGTCTTGTTTTACCTTTGTCGAAATGTCTTGTAACTGGGATTCCGAGTCTGATCGGGTCTTCCCGCTAGAAGGAATATCCTTCGGTGACCGTGAGAGCTTGTCATGGGCTAAGTTGGGACACCCCTGCAGGGATTTGAACTTTCGAAAGTCGTGCCCGCGGTTATGGGCAGATGGGAATTTGTTAATGTCTGGTTATAGAAAACCTGAAGTTGACCTTAACTAAAATACATCAACCGCGTGTGTAACCGTGATGGTCTCTTTCCGGCTTAGTCCGGGAAGTGAACACGGTGTTGGAATTATGCTTGACGTAGGTTGTTCTAGGATCACTTCGTGATCATAGTTTCTCAATCGTGCTTTGCCTTCTCTTCTCGCTCTCTTTTGCTGTGTGTTAGCCACCATATATGCTAGTCGCTTGCTGCAGCTCCACCTCATACCTTTTACTCTTCCTATAAGCTTAAATAGTCTTGATCGCGAGGGTGCGAGATTGCTGAGTCCCCGTGGCTCACAGATACTTCCAAAACGAGCTTGCAGGTGCCGAAGAGTCCGTGCAGTTGACGCAACCAAGCTCAAGGAGGATCTCGATGAAGATCTCGTTCTTTGTGTTGTTCCGTTTCTAGTTGATCAATAGTGGAGCCCAGTTGGGGTCGATCGGGGACCTTGTCACATTTGGGTTTCTTCTTTTATTTTGGTTCCATAGTCGGACCTTGATTGTATTTGGTTGATGTAATGCTTATTCATGTATTTGTGTGAAGTGGCGATTGTAAGCCAACTATGTATCTTTTCCCTTATGTATTACATGGGTTGTGTGAAGATTACCTCACTTGCAACATTGCTTTCAATGCGGTTATACCTCTAAGTCATGCTTCGACACGTGGGAGATATAGCCGCATCGAGGGCGTTACAAGTTGGTATCAGAGCCTTCCCCGATCTTAGGAGCCCCCACTGCTTGATCGTTTTTAGCAGCCTTTGTTGAGTCTAGAAAAATGTTTTGAGTTATTTAGGAATTATATATCGGAGAGTTTAGGAATTCTTTTTACTCCCCAGTCTCCTCTTCGCTCTGGTAAGGCATCCTGACGTAGAGTTTTGACTCTTCTCTTCTCAAATTTCACTAAAAAAAATTTAGGATCACACGGGTATCTTGGAATCGTTCCGATCGATTTGTGACGAGAACATCGTTCTTGGTGCCTCCTGTCATTTAGGGGTTGTGGCAGTGTCCCGGGGAGTTGACCTCCGAGGTGTTGTCGTCACAATTTTATCGTTGCAGTTCTGGAATACCTGAGTTTAGTACGCCGACATCGAAAATCTCTTTTATGCAGTTCGTTGGTGAGATATACTCGACGCCACCCAGTACTGGGGCGGGAGTTCAGGAGTATTGCCATAACTTGTATAACGGATGCTTTTTGAAGGTTGAGGTAGATGATTTCCGAAGGTTTCTTGGTTATGTGTTGAAGGATGGATACAGCTGGATGTAGGATTTGCTAGTTTGGGTGAGATATTATGCTTCCCCTGTATCCCCAACACCTGATTGCATAACTGGAAAATTTCGGGAGTTTATAAGTGGTAATTCAAGTAGCTCTTAGGATATCTTTCCGACAGATGTATGATATGAAATTGGGGTTTGACGTCTAGTGGTCCGCCTATTCACGGTTGGTTTTACAGTGGTCTCGTTGTGTCTTAAAGATTCCTTGGCTATGCCGACTCGGGGACGCTTCGTATGTCATGTGCACTGCCTTGTACATGATGGTGCTGTACGATCAAGCCCGTGTAGTCCCCACCACGAAAACTTCGGACGAAATCTCTATCATATGTTTGTTCCGACCTATTCTGCAAGCCAATCCTTTGTTTTGTTTTGAGTTGTGGTATTCGAGTTGCTTCGAAGTCAAATGTTGATTCCATACCTTCTCTAAATGGTGTTCTCATACTCTGATCTGGATACTAATCCTTCTTGATCATCGAGATTGTCATGTCAATCCTTTCAACCGGTGTGTTTCTCTTCAAGTGGATCCGATCATTTCATCAGCAAGATCAATTATCATTTCTTCTCAACGGTGTTTGTTTCATCCGTCCCAAGTTACCTTTGTTTTTCCGCCCACCCACCCTTGTTCTTCAAGGACTCATATGTCTTAATCAAGTATCCTTTTATTCTTGTGAAGTCTCTCCATCTTTTTCCGTCTATGTTCTTATCCGGTGATTCTCATGAAGATTCTAACGGAGCTTCAAGTTCGTCATTCTTCATTCTTTTCTTCTCCGGTGGATTCAAGTCAAGCTTTGTTGATCATATCCTTTCCTCGTTTCAATGTTTTCTCATGCCGGTGCAATTCTTAATCATTCACCTCTCGCTATTCAATTGTTTCGGAGTGCCGAAGATATCTCAGAAGGATCGTCTTGTCATTCAAGATCCGTTAATCCTATTTTGAGGATGTTTATCTCATTCAAGTCTTTTAATTCAACCGGTGCAACCTCTCTTTCAAATCATTCAACGATGTTTTATTTTGAGTGGGCCCTAACCCACAGGTCTTTTCCCAGGATCTTACCTGACTCTTCTTATTTCCCGGAGCTATCCTCAAATTTCTTTTCAAAGTTTAACGTAAGAATGTATTATCATCAGTCTTATGTTTTCTCCAAGATCGTCCACATTCTTTTCATCGTGGGCTCAACATCTTCACTTTTGATTCTTCCGGAGTGTCTAAACAATTCACGGTGGTGTTTCTCATCGTCTTTCTCATCATTTAAAGACCAAAGAAGAGTCTTACCTCCATATCTTATCCGTTCTCTCAGGGATTCGTGGTTCTAGTTCGAGACCATCCTCTCATAATTGTTTTCGAATGTGAGATTTCTTTTCACCTATCCGGAGCAATTCAGGAGTCTTTTCAGTTTGATTCTCCGAAGGCCATAATATCAGAATTATTCATTCCAGCTTTCAGCTCTCATACTCCAAATCTTACTGGTGCATCATTCAAGTATTCGCTTATCAGCTCGTGATCGCTTCGTTCTCATGTATCTAAATTCTCTCAAGCTTCTTCGTTCATTTGCTAATTCTTCCCGGTGTTGTCCTTATATTTTCCTCAGTCATTTTAATTCTTACGGTGGTTCGTTCAAGATTTCTCTTCCTTCGTTATCATATCAATTTATTCGTTGTTTCAACCCTACCAGTGGTTCGTCGAAGACCTTCTCAAGTTTACGCTATATCTATCTTAATCCTTTCTACGAGAATAAGTAGTATGCCAAATCCGTTGTTTGTCATCTATTTAGATTGGTGAAGGATAAGCATAATGTAAGTCTTATTCTTGTTTCATCGAGTAAATTCAATTATTCCAGAGGTTCATCAAATTCTCGGTTTCAATTGGTTCATCTTTTCTTTTTCTCGGAGTTCCAAGCTTTCATCATCATGAAGATCCATCTAAATCATTGCAAGGATTCACCTTGTGTTTTCAATTTCTCTTTCTTTTTTATTCTTTTGTTACCGGAGTTTCTTCTTGGAGGCTATACATGATGGTTCATCAAGGATTTATTTCCTTCTCGAAGCGTTCATCAAGATTCTTTTCTAAGGAGCTTAAGTTTCTTCATCTTGCAATCCAGAGTGCAGTTCTTTCTTCCATATCATTGAAGGTGGTATTACGTCATTCTTGATAATTTGAGTTCGTGTTCCATGATTCACATGTTGTTAAGAGTGAGATACTTGAAATCCATCAATCTTGTCATTGGAGTTATCTTGGGTTATATTTCACCTAAAGCCTTCCCTAAGGATTGTTGCTATTATGGTGCTTATAAATGACCCAAGTCCTTCATTTATCTTCCTGGTGAAATAAGTTTCTCGCCTCCTAGTTCATATCAATCCAATCTATTGTTTTCGTTAGTGGCAGAATTTTCACCTCATAAATTTTGAGATGGTCTCCATAAGCCCACTACAACCTTGTTCTTTTGTTGTTGTTAATCCCACAAATCCATTCCAGCATTTGTTGTAAGCATGCTCTCCCAAGATCTTGTTCCCCTCCTTCCATTCCATTCCATTCTTTCATTTCTTCCGGAGGCTTTTTGATGTTGCTCTCTTCAACCAGAGTATTGCGCCCCTTTGCTCAAGCTCTTTCATTTTATCAAGTCTTTCATCTCTTTTCAACCGGAGTGCTACCCGAATCGGTTCTTTCTTTTCCTCTTTCTTAACGAAGTGCTTTCAACTTCGTTCATCGTTGTTGCTTTCTTTCTTTATATTTGTGTAGCCTTTTCAAGGTTCTTTGGTTTTCACTCGTTTGTCGAAGAAGCAATTTAGTTTTTTCCTCTTCTCTTTCTCTTTAGTTTTCCCTCTGGTGCCATTCTAGATCTCGGGACGAGATCCTCTCGTAGTGGTGGAGTGTTGTAACGCCCCGAGACCGATGTGCCAGGTGTCGTGCAGTTATTCGCTGTTGTTGCATTGTCATTGATTGCGTGTCATGCATTTGCATATCATGTCATCATGCGCATTTCATTTGCATACGTGTTCGTCTCATGCATCCGAGCATTTTCCCCATTGTCCATTTTGCATTCCGGCGCTCCTATCTCCTCCGGTGGTCATTTCTACCTTCTTTTCATGTGTGGGGTTTAAACATTTCCGGATTGGACCGAGACTTGCCAAGCAGCCTTGGTTTACTACTAGTAGACCGCCTGTCAAGTTTCGTATCATTTGGACTTCGTTTGATACTCCAATGGTGAACCGAGGGACCGAGAAGGCCTCGTGCGTGTTGCAGCCCAACACCCTTCCAAGGTGGCCCAAAACCCACCTAAACCTCCTCCATCACCTTGGTCGTTCGATCATGATCGCGTGGCCGAAAACCGCACCTCATTTGGAGTCTCCTAGCTCCCTCTACCTATATATATGTACTCTCCTCCGAAAATTCCGCGCAGATCAAACCCTAGTCTCCCTCCTCCTCACGCCACCGGACATGTCCACTCCACCGCCGGACGCGTCCACCCCGCCGCCACATCACCCGGACCAATCGCGCGCCGCCACCTCAGCCTCGTCGCCGCTCTCCTCCAACCCGCGGCCGCCACCTGTCCCAGCCGGCACCCCCGCCGCACCGGCCCGCCGCGGCCCAGATCCAGCCCGCGGGG